>NC_136288.1:15351913-15354021 GCF_964198595.1 Lampetra fluviatilis
AGGGTAGGGTTAGGGTTAGGGTTAGGGTTAGGGTTAGGGTTAGGGTTAGGGTTAGGGTTAGGGTTAGGGTTAGGGTTAGGGTTAGGGTTAGGGTTAGGGTTAGGGTTAGGGTTAGGGTTAGGGTTAGGGTTAGGGTTAGGGTTAGGGTTAGGGTTAGGGTTAGGGTTAGGGTTAGGGTTAGGGGTTAGGGTTAGGGTTAGGGTTAGGGTTAGGGTTAGGGTTAGGGTTAGGGTTAGGGTTAGGGTTAGGGTTAGGGTTAGGGTTAGGGTTAGGGTTAGGGTTAGGGTTAGGGTTAGGGTTAGGGTTAGGGTTAGGGTTAGGGTTAGGGTTAGGGTTAGGGTTAGGGTTAGGGTTAGGGTTAGGGTTAGGGTTAGGGTTAGGGTTAGGGTTAGGGTTAGGGTTAGGGTTAGGGTTAGGGTTAGGGTTAGGGTTAGGGTTAGGGTTAGGGTTAGGGTTAGGGTTAGGGTTAGGGTTAGGGTTAGGGTTAGGGTTAGGGTTAGGGTTAGGGTTAGGGTTAGGGTTAGGGTTAGGGTTAGGGTTAGGGTTAGGGTTAGGGTTAGGGTTAGGGTTAGGGTTAGGGTTAGGGTTAGGGTTAGGGTTAGGGTTAGGGTTAGGGTTAGGGTTAGGGTTAGGGTTAGGGTTAGGGTTAGGGTTAGGGTTAGGGTTAGGGTTAGGGTTAGGGTTAGGGGTTAGGGTTAGGGTTAGGGTTAGGGTTAGGGTTAGGGTTAGGGTTAGGGTTAGGGTTAGGGTTAGGGTTAGGGTTAGGGTTAGGGTTAGGGTTAGGGTTAGGGTTAGGGTTAGGGTTAGGGTTAGGGTTAGGGTTAGGGTTAGGGTTAGGGTTAGGGTTAGGGTTAGGGGTTAGGGTTAGGGTTAGGGTTAGGGTTAGGGTTAGGGTTAGGGTTAGGGTTAGGGTTAGGGTTAGGGTTAGGGTTAGGGTTAGGGTTAGGGTTAGGGTTAGGGTTAGGGTTAGGGTTAGGGTTAGGGTTAGGGTTAGGGTTAGGGTTAGGGTTAGGGTTAGGGTTAGGGTTAGGGTTAGGGTTAGGGTTAGGGTTAGGGTTAGGGTTAGGGTTAGGGTTAGGGTTAGGGTTAGGGTTAGGGTTAGGGTTAGGGTTAGGGTTAGGGTTAGGGTTAGGGTTAGGGTTAGGGTTAGGGTTAGGGTTAGGGTTAGGGTTAGGGTTAGGGTTAGGGTTAGGGTTAGGGTTAGGGTTAGGGTTAGGGTTAGGGTTAGGGTTAGGGTTAGGGTTAGGGTTAGGGTTAGGGTTAGGGTTAGGGTTAGGGTTAGGGTTAGGGTTAGGGTTAGGGTTAGGGTTAGGGTTAGGGTTAGGGTTAGGGTTAGGGTTAGGGTTAGGGTTAGGGTTAGGGTTAGGGTTAGGGTTAGGGTTAGGGTTAGGGTTAGGGTTAGGGTTAGGGTTAGGGTTAGGGTTAGGGTTAGGGTTAGGGTTAGGGTTAGGGTTAGGGTTAGGGTTAGGGTTAGGGTTAGGGTTAGGGTTAGGGTTAGGGTTAGGGTTAGGGTTAGGGTTAGGGTTAGGGTTAGGGTTAGGGTTAGGGTTAGGGTTAGGTTAGGGTTAGGGTTAGGGTTAGGGTTAGGGTTAGGGTTAGGGTTAGGGTTAGGGTTAGGGTTAGGGTTAGGGTTAGGGTTAGGGTTAGGGTTAGGGTTAGGGTTAGGGTTAGGGTTAGGGTTAGGGTTAGGGTTAGGGTTAGGGTTAGGGTTAGGGTTAGGGTTAGGGTTAGGGTTAGGGTTAGGGTTAGGGTTAGGGTTAGGGTTAGGGTTAGGGTAGGGTTAGGGTTAGGGTTAGGGTTAGGGTTAGGGTTAGGGTTAGGGTTAGGGTTAGGGTTAGGGTTAGGGTTAGGGTTAGGGTTAGGGTTAGGGTTAGGGTTAGGGTTAGGGTTAGGGTTAGGGTTAGGGTTAGGGTTAGGGTTAGGGTTAGGGTTAGGGTTAGGGTTAGGGTTAGGGTTAGGGTTAGGGTTAGGGTTAGGGTTAGGGTTAGGGTTAGGGTTAGGGTTAGGGTTAGGGTTAGGGTTAGGGTTAGGGTTAGGGTTAGGGTTAGGGTTAGGGTTAGGGGTTAGGGTTAGGGTTAGGGTTAGGGTTAGGGTTAGGGTTAGGGTTA